>NC_091153.1:7185668-7213168 GCF_040958095.1 Procambarus clarkii | reverse complement strand
AGATCCTGATGAGTGCTTGCAACTCTCTCACAAGCATAATAAATCGAGCAAGGGGCTTTGCATGCACTGTGCATTAGCAAGCGGAAAACAGCGTTAAATTATAGGAGAAAGGGAAGAGGAGTAAGCGGAGTTGCGCCACAGTGATGAATTTACCCTTCCTGTCATTCCTTCCCTGATGGTGATGGTGATGGTGATGGTGATGGTTGTGTGTGTGATAATGAGGGTATGGTGCAACGAGGCGGATGGCTGGGTCCGAGGGTTGAAATGAGAGCGTGAGTATGAGAGGTGAGATGAGTATGTGAGGTGAATATATGACTACAAGGGAGAGTGGGTACATATATGGCTATAAGGGAGAGTGGGTACATATATGGCTACAAGGGAGAGTGGGTACATATATGGCTACAAGGGAGAGTGGGTACATATATGGCTACAAGGGAGAGTGAGTACATATATGACTATAAGGGAGAGTGGGTACATATATGACTACAAGGGAGAGTGGGTACATATAGGTGCTTGAGTAGATTGGTGTGTATGTGGTTGATCGTACGGTTGATGAGGGAGATGACTGAGTAAAATATTTTTAAATTAGATTAATACATATCGCAACTGACTTGTGTAAGAAACATTTGTGAGGGAGTCAGCCATTAGTTAACTCACTATAAAACAAATTGTGTTTTCCTCCTAACAGAAAGACGCACTCACTTTATTGTCTTGATTTCTACTGTTCTGTGACAGCGTGTTACTCTAGAAAATGCTGATAACATGAACTTAATCATGTTATTAAGCTTCAAAGCAGCGCTTGCAAGCTTTCTTTAGCAGTGCCTGATACTGATTCAGTTTTCCAACGTCAAGTTACTCAATCTTCAGCTTCTAGCCATCCAATTATCATTACCTCCTGTCAATAAACCTCAATCCCCATTGAAACATTCGCAAACCTCAGTCAATTTACCTCAGTTTCTTGTCACCAGACCTCTAGGAACCAACCCACCATGCCCATAGATCTCTGCCTCCAGGTATAAGAATATAGTGTTCCATTATATGCACTTCGTTCTTACCCGAATCCTCCACTTTCCCAGCATCCAGGGTTCGTGCCCTGGAGGCTGCACCTCACCACACACACACACACACACACATGTTTGACTTGTAGACCAACACACACACACACATGTGTGACTGGTAAAGCAAGGATTAAACCTAATTATACTAACTTCTTCACCAACTTACTCGAAGATGTTATACTGATGATGCCGACTTGGGCCGAGTTAAGATGACTGTAGTAGCAATGATTCTTGTGCTGCGGTGGAGATGATGATGAGGATGATGATGATGTCTGACGTCTGCTGTCTGCGGGGCAGGAGGTCGCGTCAACAGCAGCCAACGCCGGAACCAACCATCAAAAGCGACTTGCATCAGTTTCCTCGTCATGTTTCTGCATGTGAAGCCTGCAACAGGAGGATCCTACGTCAGAGGCTTCACCAGAAGGACTTTGCATCAAAAGCATCATGAATCAAAGGAACTTTGCATCAAAAGCAACACTCACCAGAAGGACTTTGCATCAAAAGCAACACTCACCAGAAGGACTTTGCATCAAAAGCAACACTCACCAGAGGAACTTTGCATCAAAAGCAACACTCACCAGAGGAACTTTGCATCAAAAGCAACACTTACCAGAAGGACTTTGCATCAAAATCAACATGCTTTAGAATGATCCTGCCAGAGAGAAAGGCTATCTAAGGGAGGATCTTGCTTCAAAAGAAGTTTACGTCACTAATAACTTGCTCGTTGAAACATTCATCACAAAGATCCTGTCCAGACCAGAAATACAACTATGATTTATACCAATACTAAAGTCTAGTTTTTTTCTTATAGATATAGATATCAATATGGCATGAGGTACCAAATTTAGTATCATATCACAAATGTATCACAAATTATTTATTATAAAATCACAAATATCATGAAGGATGTGTAGATATGAAAAAGATACGCTAGCAGAAATTGTAGTTAGCTAATATAATGTCCTGATTAAGCTTATAAACTTTATATAAATTGAGCTTGTTGATATTGATATTCCTATAAATGCAATTATTTTTAATATTTTTTGGGTTTAAAGAGCATCATAATTCGTCTTTGTCGACTTTTTATATCATATATATGTGCTAGTTTGGAATGGTAAGAACAATAAAGATAAATTCTGTAAAAAATATATTCAGTACATATATGGAAGTGGCTTTCGATGTTGTAAAACCCCAGATCGGATGAAGCACAGTGCAAAAAAGATCATAAGATCAATGATCGAAGATCATTGCTTGATCTTCTTCAAACAATGACGAAGATCAAGTAGTATAAACTCAATACTGTTCACTGGAAAGTTGCCAATGTAGTTTCCAAAATGTTTATGAAATTTTAAAGTTAAAATCTATATTAAAACTTCACGAACTGATGATATGGATGAAGACAAACAATCCACACACCTGAAAATAAAGGAAGTTACTTTATTTCGAACTCTCGAAGACCATTATTGCATCGTGTGACCTGAAAAAACAAACATACACGACTTGATAATGGTCCAGGACGGACCGAAACGTCGTAACAACCATTATTTTCAGGTTTGTGGATAGATTATCAAACTTTTCAGCCTCGTTATTGGTGGCTGAAAACTTATAACCTATAACAATGGGTCCAAACGGATTAACTTTGCTTTAAGATGGACATATGTAATTATTGGCTTGGAAACAGGGTTGTTGACGAGTGGAAAGAACCACATTAATCAGACCAGCAGTTTAACAGGTGCCAGGAATAGATTGGAAATATATGATTATGTAGAGGAAAATGTTAACGTAACCTGCTTAATATAGACCAAGAGGTCTGCTGTAGAGTTTCGTTAGTATGTTGCTATGTTATTGTGCATAATGTATTCAAGGAGGAATATTCAGTACACAACATGACTGCTGTGTTCAGATAAATTTAATTTTACCTTCATCTTGCCCTTGATGCTGGTCGCCAGCCCACTGTATCCGCTTTGATGATCGAGGAAGATGATAAGAAATTTTGAAGTGAGGACATCTAATATTTCAGATGTTTTCTCAGTATTTGACGAAGATGAATTCACCACTAATCATAGATAATTATTGAACATAAACGTATGTCCTGCATGTGTGCAATGGAGGAATCTCCTTTGAACATTTTTTATCCAGAATTATTAGGGCAAACAACATCTCTTTAGTCGTGTTACTTGCTCCTGTATTGATCCTCTGTTGCAACAGACATTAATAAATTAGAGCTTAAAGTTATAGAAGAAAATGCAAGGTCATGCTAAATTCTAGCAAATTTATTGTAGTTAAATTATATACACTTATAATATCTGAATCATGAACTAGAGTGCTAGACAGAGTTATTCGAGTTAAATACTCTGAATAGTATTGAGGTATTATAATATACTATCACCTAAAAGAGCTAGTGTGTTAACTTTTCAGATGTTAACACAGACCCATAAGGTCAAAGGAACTTCCATACTAAGGAAAAGAGTCATTTTAACATCTTATTGAGATCATAATTATTTAACAGTGTCTCAGTATGCTTGTGATATATTTATTTTCTTATTTCATTTTCTTTGTTCGTATTTATTTTCTATTTTTTTTAATTATTACTATTTTCATTAACATAAAAAAATAAGTATTTTTATGCATGATGGAAATGATCAAAACTCACTGGAAGTATACCTATTAGATTTCACTGAGGCGCCATGGGGCCGGATTACTTCACTTACACCTGAAGAAATATTTCTTGGACAAAACAATGATTCATTTAATAAAAAATTTTCTCCTAAGGTAAACACGGATTATTTATCAACCGAACTCTGCTAAAAATATAAATAAGATTACAAGAAAAAAAATCAGCTTAAGAAGGATTTATATGTATAAATGTGTGACAGGTTAACAGGAGAAAGAAAAAAAAGATATCAGGAAAAAGGGGATAACCTAACTTGGCAATTAAAAAATTTCTATTACGAAGTGACAGTAATAAGGAAGACAATAGTCCCGTAGATTTTACTAATAAAATTTCAACTCCTGTAGAAGTTACATCAATGTTTTATAAGCTGTGTTAATTTGGATCTTGAAGAAAGTTATCATCTGAATCTACTGATAACGTAAAATTGATGATATTAAAAATGCTTCTTAAAATTTTTATACTTGTTCTTCCTTTGGATAAATCTGATTTCGCTCGTGAAAGTCAAATAGTTCTCATTCTAAACAATACTTTCCCTGTTAAAAAGTCTCAGAAGACTAGTGTAATAGAATACACGAAATCCATTAACAAACTTGTTGCAAGTGAATGCTGAACCTCCCCCACCCCCTCAAAAAAAAAAATCAACATTTCGATACATTTTTTAAGAATAAAACAGTCAATCTGGACTGGTGACATTGTAAAAATGAACTAATTTATATTTAGGTAGTTTAAAACAAACTAAATCATTATATGCCTTATATCGAAGTGATATATTTCCTGAGAATAAATGCAAATTTAGGAAAAAACTATAAGTTTAAGAAATGGTCAATGCAGGTTGATCAGAGGTGCAAGTAATTTGAATTCTTTGTTGAATCTGGACTTAAAGGAGGTGGCTTCTACAACTTTTTCTATTAATGAACTCCACCTGTTGACCAGCCAGACACAGTACGAGGATTTCCTTATATTTCATCGACTCATTTGTGTATCCAGCTTGCACGTGCGTCTTTGGGTGGTGCTGTTGTTGCTGTGGTGGTGTTGTGAAGGTGCTGAACTGCTGTAGTGTGAGCTGTATGTATCGTGTCTTGTAGTGTAAGGTGTTGATACAATACGTTGTGTTAGTGGATAGCGGTGACCGCGAAGAGATTGCGATGGAAGGCACAGAGATTGCGGGGGCGGTGAGGCGAATTCGGTAACACAGCCGTGCTGTTAATGGCACAGCGGCTGTGGTACACTGCGGCCGGGATTAAATAGAGATGATGATGATATCTTAGTGTTACGTGCGTGGGTTGCAAGTTTGTGTTTGTGGGATGGGGCATGCGTAACTGACTTGTGGAGCTTGCAAGAAGGCGTTGAGATGGGGGGGCGCACGTGCGTGTGGAGTTCATGAAGATGCACGCAAGTGTGATGGTGAAAATGCCTGTGTTTATGGAAAAGACACGAATTAGTACTTTCCTACTCCCACCCACCTCTTTTTCCCTTTCAATTTTCCTTTGTTGTCTTTCATTTCTCTAACGATTATAGATTATTTATTCAGTGTTTTCTTCAGCACCAGTCATTAATGTCTTCTCTCTCTCTCTCCTTGTTATGGAAGCTATTTTCGTGATCACGAAGCCTCCAGGTATATTACCATTACCTGGAGGCATCACAGTCCCCACCTGGGAACCCCTGGAGTTACCTGGGGGCTGCTCCCCCTCCCCTGCTTGATGGATCTCCACGACTGCTGGATTACACCACAGGGTGAATATCATTACCTGGAGGCATCAGAGTCCCCACCTGGGGAACCCTGGAGTTACCTGGGGGCTGCTCCCCCCTGCATGATGGATCTCCAAGACTGCTGGATTAGACCACAGGGTGAATATACTGTTGCAAGGTGGAGGAGGCTTGAGTTCGCTGTCTAGACGGGGGAAAAATATATAGCCAGAGACGAAAGTTTAAACGACGAGAGAGAGTGAGTGTGTGTGGGTGTAAATGAGTGTGTTGAGGTCTGCACGCAAGTGAGAGGATAAATGTGTTAGTGGTGGTGGGAGTTGAAGGGGATTTGGGTTAATGTTTTATTGTGTGTGCGTGTGGTCACCGCTGTGTGCATGCAGGATTGAGCTGTTTATGTTCTCGTGCGGTGACATGAGGTTTAATTATATTAGTCTTTCCTCGTAGCTCATGCCTCTCAGCTCTGGGACTGATGACACACACCTCTCAACTTTCTCCATCTTATTTTTATGTTGAACGAAATTAAGATTCTTCGTTGGTGTTGCTTATTCGCAGAATTTTTCTAAAGTTAGTTCTTGTATTGGCCAGCCTTGCGTATGCACCAGAAGACATTCCTTTGATGTTGGCGTCTAGTGACAGGTTTGGTGTAATATCAATCCCCCAGTTTTTCTCTCTGTCACACTGAAAGAGTGTTCTTTCCCATGTGTGTGTGTGTGTGCGTGTGTGAGTTTACATGTGGGTGTGTGTGTGTGTATGTGTGTGTACCTAGTTGTGCTTGCGGGGGTTGAGCTTTGGCTCTTTGGTCCCGCCTCTCAACTTTCAATCAACTGATGTACAGATTCTGAATGCTAATATGCTCCATTAAATCTACATTTGAAACTGTATATGGAGTCTGCCTCATCCCTGCCATGATGTGACAGTGTAAGTGTGTGTATGTATGTATGTGTGTGTGTGTGTGTATGTGTGTGTGTATGTGTGTGTGTGTGTGTGTGTGTGTGTGTGTGTGTGTGTGTGTGTATGTGTGTGTGTGTGTGTATGTGTGTGTGTGTGTGTGTGTGTGTGTGTGTGTGTGTGTGTGTGTGTGTGTGTGTGTATGTGTGTGTGTGTGTGTGTGTGTGTGTGTGTGTATGTGTGTGTGTGTGTGTGTGTGTGTGTGTGTGTGTGTGTGTGAGTGTGTGTGTGTGTGTGTGTGTGTGTGTGTGTGTGTGTGAGTGTGTGTGTGTGTGTGTGTGTGTGTGTGTGTGTGTGTGTGTGTGTGTGTGTGTGTGTGTGTGTGTGTGTGTGTGTGTGTGTGTGTGTGTGTGTGTGTGTGTGTGTGTGTGTGTGTGTGTGTGTGTGTGTGTGTGTGTGTGTGTGTGTGTGTGTGTGAGATAGAGGAAAAAGGGAGTTGGAGAGAGCGAACGCCGGCACTCTAAGACCCAGATAGAGCGAGTGCCTGAACGCCTCCTGGCCCCCAGCCCATTAGAACACACATGCAATACGCTCCAGAGATTCCCTATGGCTCTGGCAGAAATTGGAAGGGTGGCAAGAGAGTCGAACCGGGGATTTCATTAAAGAAAGTAGACCAATGACACCCGGACCGTACACCACAGAGGGAAATACACAGGCAACGAGGGTAAAGTTATCTGAATACTTCCACGTTGGCAAATTTCGGGTTTTCCTTCGTTAATCTTTACGAGATTAACGAAGATACAGATTAAAATTAATCTGTATTTTTACGAGAGAGAATGATTGTGTGATTGTCCGGGGTTGGAGGCCAGACGCCTACGGCCAGCCTCACGCAACTTGCACCTTTGAAGCCTGTCAGGTAAGGAAGTGTCACAGGCTAGTCGGGGTCGGCCCAAGTGACCTGCCACGAGAAATATTGGCATTTAAATAGATCCACCCTCCATGGAGTAAAGTTTGAAATATTTGTGTGTTTTCCGTAGAGTTATTTAGAAATTTCATTGTATCGTAATAATAAATATTCTTAGAGAGGTGACAGCGGAGGTAAGATAGGTGAGAAGAGAGGAAAGAAGAAGGGGGAGGACGAGGATAGGTCCGAAGGATGGACCTAAGGGAAGAGACCACAGTGCCAATGAGATACCTGTAGGTTTATGGAGCAGGTTCAGTGCTTCCTTATATACTTATTCCCTCTCTTTCTTAGAGAGAGAGAGAGAGAGAGAGAGAGAGAGAGAGAGAGAGAGAGAGAGAGAGAGAGAGAGAGAGAGAGAGAGAGAGAAAAGGAAAAAGGGAAATAAAGACGATATTTGAAGAAAGGAAAGGAGACAAGGAAGATATAGGAGCTGATAAAGCTGGGAACGTAGAGTGGAAGAAAATGGGAGAGTTAAGGGAGATGGAGAGGGGAGGGAAAAGGAAGGAGTAGAGAAGAGTTGCTGGGGAAGAAAGGTGGAGAGGAGGAGTGAGAGGAGAAGAGAAATTACAGAGGAAGAGGACACTGGAAGTGAGAGAAAGTGTCGTTCAAGAAAAAGATTATAATTTTTGAATGTCTTAAGCCAACTTTCTCTTCTAGAAGAAGGGTGTGAAAGCAAACAGGCAAATAAAAGACATTAATAGCGAAATTGTTGATAACTCAGATGGAAGGGAGACAGAGCAAGGAAGAGGAGAGAAGAAGAAATGAATGGAAAGGGAAGAAACAGGGTTTTTTGGGTAGCATGTTAACAAGGAAGCTGTGTTAATAGGGTTGTAGAATAGCCGAATAACTGGGTGGCAAAGATAAATAGTAGGTTATCTTGAGGTTATCTTGAGATGATTTCGGGGCTTTAGTGTCCCCGCGGCCCGGTCCTAGACCAGGCCTCCACCCCCAGGAAGCAGCTCGTGACAGCTGACTAACTCCCAGGTACCTATTTACTGCTAGGTAACAGGGGCATTCAGGGTGAAAGAAACTTTGCCCATTTGTTTCTGCCTCGTGTGGGAATCGAACCCGCGCCACAGAATTACGAATCCTGCGCGTTATCCACCAGGCTACGAGGCCCCCCTTACCAGAGAGGTAGGGGTACCAGAGAGGCAGAATTATTACGGTTGATGGGTAGAAGATGATAGATTTGTTAGCGGTAGACCTGAAATTAGAACAGCTGACTGTAAGAGCGGCTAGTGGCTGGATAAGAGTAACCTGACACAGTCATTCTGTCCCCAAAAAACATGAATTCAATACCTTCCTTCTGTTGGTATGATAGCTACGTTTAGAATAATAATTTGGTAATAAAGGTGAATTCGGCAATATGTTATACATTTCAATGCGTACTCAGATCGACGACGCAGTAGAAAGTTCGCTAAAACTCTCCCAGCGAGTGTTGACAGTCATTGAAGATCACCTTAAACTTAGGTATTCATGAAGTTCTAAATGGTTACATTTCACACATCTCGATTTCTTCCAGACACAGTTCACGCGATATATCTCTAAGTTATCTCAGACTTATCATAATCAACAGCTATTGTAATCAAGCTTTCTAGACAGTATTTAAGTTAATATATCGAACACATGAACAAAAGTTAATGTCAAAACTATACACTACTAGTGTGTGTCAAAGACCACACACTAGACACACACTAGAAAGTGTGTGTCGACTTGAGAACACACAATTGACTTGAGAATGGTCCAGGACGGACCGAAACGTCGTCGTCCCTTCACCTTCTAGTGTGTGTTCTGGTCAGCATACTTCAGCCACGTTATTGTGACTCATCGCCTGCATTAGTTGTGTAAATTATTATACAATATATCATTAGTATATGTGAGAAAATAAATATTAGTAACTTCTGCTATGCACTTGACTGCTGAGTACAGCTTCTCTCAGCGTTTCCCTTAATATCCTAAGCAGCTGGTCTCTAAGGACCTCCTTACCTTCCTCAGCAGTGTGTGGGTCCCTAAGATGTCTTCAGCAGCTGGCCCCCTGTCCCTCTCTTCACCAGCTGGTCCTCTGTCCCTCTCTTCACCAGCTGGATCCCTGTCCCTCTCTTCAGCAGCTGGCCCCCTGTCCCTCTCTTCAGCAGCTGGTCCCTCTATCTGTCCTCATCAACTGGTATCAATTTCTTTTATTCGCCCTCCAGAACACCTGGCCTCTGCTATCCCTCTCACCATTCTAAACAGCTGGCTCCCTCACTATCCTCAGCAGCTGGCCTTCTCTCTATCCCCCCGAAACTATCCTGTGCAGCTGCCTGCCTCAACAACCTCCATTCTGCCTTTAATTATTATGGAAGTCTTCCTCCGGAATTCGCCAATTTAAAAGTCCACATCTCTCTATTTTTTCTAACTCCAACACATCTCCCTATTCACCTATTACTCGATTTTTTTTCACTCTGGCATTTTGCCTCCGGGCTCAGTGACTCGGAGGTGTGGAATCTGAGCCCTAGTGGTCGTTTTACTTAAGGTTCATTGTTGCTTGGACCTGTAGATGGCTTTATTAGGCTTCTTCCTTAAAGCATTCCTTCCTTCATTCGTTCATCGTCTTATTCTGCCTCCTTCTTCTCCTTTTCCTTCTTTTCTTTCTTCCCTTCCAACTTCTCTTTCTACTCCTGCTTTGCCTTCACTCATATTTTGCTTCTGGTGTTTTTTACTTAATCTTCTTTACTTAAGCGTTTTGTGTCTTTTACTTAATCTTCTTATATATTATTCTCTTTCATTTCCCGTCTCATGTCTTGTTAATTAACATTATTAGTGATATATTCCTCTGTTTCTAAGCCAAATGTAAGACTTATCAATTGCTGAAAAAAATCCTATTTCCAATAACTTCTTTCTTCTTTCGTGGCAAGCAACTGTGTATATCCTCGGAAATGTCTTATTATGCTTCATTTTGAAGCTTTCACAGCATAAGCTTCTTGGGAGATTGCATCAAAGAATGTCAGGCAGACGAGGAAAATGTATTCCAGTCATTTCATTCGTCTATTTGATATTTTATTTAACAATTTGATATGATTTATTAGTCATGGCTTTCCTGCCCTGAAGCTATACTGTTTGCCAATTAGGAATTGTATTTTCTCTTGATGTTACACTTAAATGTTTACGGTTTTCTCCGGCGTCTAGCAAGAGAGAGAGATGGTAGGAGCACTGGTCTTAATTCTTGTGTGTGTGTGTGTGTGTGTGTGTGTGTGTGTGTGTGTGTGTGTGTACTCACCTATTTGTACTCACCTATATGTGCTTGCGGGGGTTGAGCTTTGGCTCTTTGGTCCCGCCTCTCAACTGTCAATCAACTGGTGTACAGATTCCTGAGTCTACTGGGCTCTATCATATCTACATTTGAAACTGTGTATGGAGTCAGCCTCCGCCACATCACTTCCTGTGTGTGTGTGTGTGTGTGTGTGTGTGTGTGTGTGTGTGTGTGTGTGTGTGTGTGTGTGTGTGTGTGTGTGTGTGTGTGTGTGTGTGTGTGTACTCATCTAGTTGTGTTTGCGGGGGTCGAGCTCTGGCTCTTTGGTCCTGCCTCCCAACTGTCAATCAACTAATGTACAGATTCCTGAAATAATTCCCACGTCCCATCCCAAATCCTTATCCTGATCCCTTCCCAGTGCTATATAGTCGTAATGGCTTGGCGCTTTATCCTGATAGTTCCCTAATATATTTACATCAACATATTTTCATTCACCGATGTTGTTTACATAGAATTTATTACATGTTCTGCCATGTTCTTCTATCTTTGTTCTCCTGTTCTCATTTAATTTTCCAACTTTATTATTATTATATATGGTTCCATTCACCTTTTATTATATAATGTATCGTGATATTTTTTTTATATAAAAAACGAGTATATTTTTATTTTTCGGTGTAATATGAACCGAAATTTAATTTCGAAATGCTGAATTGAATGAAATTTATGGAATCTATATCTGTTTAAAATGAATATCTGTTGTCTGAGGTTGAAGGCCAAATACTTGTGGTTATGGAATGGAATTAATAGGAAAGAAAGCTCCCAGCTATTGCGACTATATAGCTCTTGGAAGGGGTCAGGATAAGAATTTAGGATGGGACGGGGGGGGGGGAAGAAATAGAGCCCAACCTCTTGGACAGTCGGAGATTGAACGCAGGCCTGCATGAAGCAAGACCTGCATGTGGCTAACAGCATGGAAAAGTTGAATTAGCTTTGAGGTAGTATGTATGGAAATGACCGGAGGTATGTGGGAGATTTTCGGTTGAATTCCACATTTCCAGTTAAAAACAAATATATTGTTGTAAATTCAGCAGAATTTACAACAATATATATATATATATATATATATATATATATATATATATATATATATATATATATATATATATATATATATATATATATATATATTTTTACAACAATATATATATATATTGTCTTTGACCTCGACACTCAATCTTGCTCCATGAACCTATCGAAGCATATCGTAGATCGATCTCGAAAGTTTCTATATTTAACTAGTAGTTTAAAGCTAATTGAAGGGTAAGTACAGAAGATTTATATATGCCACCTACCTCCAAACTCACCACCTTTGATGTCCACGGATTCCAACACCTCGTGGATTCCACAGAGTACTCACACACACGGACCCCAATTGTGTGTGTACTGTTGACCAGACCACACACTAGAAGGTGAAGTGACGACGACGTTTCGGTCCGTCCTGGATCATTCTCAAGTCACAATCGACTTCAGAATGGTCCAGGACGGACCGAAATGTCGTCGTCCCTTCACCTTTTACCTTTTAGTGTGTGGTCTGGTCAACATACTTTAGCCACGTTATTGTGACTCATCGCCTGCGTGTGAGTACTGACCCATGGACTGGTCAATACAGCGATGATCACACGACTTGCAGGGTGAAGTTCAATCTCTGATGTCCAATTTGGTTGGGCACCATTCCTTTTCTTTGTCCTATCCCTGATCCTTGTCCTTATATCCGCTGCAGATGCTGAACGCTATACAGTCTTAGTGCTTTTTCCCAATAACTACTTTTTCTTACACTGCCCTGAGTGGAGGTTTGATGTGTGAGTTCTCAGGGTGTCTCTCACACCACTTAGACGGAAAATTATCATCAGTGGTATTCTTAAAGTACTTTAAGTTCAGAAGGATTCTCGTGAGCCACATATGAGCCCTGAGACAAAAAATGGAGAATTTAATCCTAAATATTCCTATATAATGTTTAATATATAGAATTATCAAATGCTATTGAGAGCTTCGTGAAGAAGACAAGTGTGGCATTAATGATACTGTTTAATATACTCAGGTGAAGGACCATAGACAAAATACTTGAATCATAACATTCATTTCTAAAATATACTAGACTGAAGAAAGCGTTTCAGTGAAGGTACAAGAACTTTACAAAATGCAAATACAGTACAGAAGGAAGAAGAATACCAAATTTAAATCGAAAAAAAACATAAAACAAAGTCTAAACAGCATTACTACAGTAATTGTAATGATCAAAGATGTGTTAATAATATTTTCAAAGAAATATATGATTGAAATAAATCTTTAAAACCCTGAACAAGAGTTGGTAAACAAAACTTTAAAACGAAAATATATTCAAACAAAGATGTAACGAGAGAAGAAACTATATATATATATATATAAAAACAGGTGAATATTATACAGCAAAAGAATCCGGTTGAGCGAGAGATACTGCACATACGGCTGAATACACAAACGAAAAAACACACACACACACACACAATGTATTGGTGAAAACAATATCCAAACTTTGGACAGGGGCGACCAGGGAAAGTTATGGAATGTAAAGCAAAAGCGATATGGATATATGGGGTAAATATGAATGTTTTTTTGCTTGTACGTGCATGCATACACACAGTGTGTGTGTGTGTATGTATGTGTGTGTGTTTTGTTGCTGTGCTTGTTGCATCGGTTGTTTGTTTCTATGTTGATATATTGTCTTCATTATTAATGAGAAATTTGACATCATGGTAAATGAGAAAGGAGGGGAATTATCAGAGGAAAGCGGCAAGCCATTATGACTAAATAGCACTTGGAAGGGATGAGGATAAGAATTTGGGATGGGACGGGGGGAGGGGGGCGGGAAGGAATGGTGCCCAACCACTTGGACGGTAGGGGATTCTGTGGGAAAATCACTGCCCACAGATACCCCTAGCCCCCCCACATATACAGATACTTTCTCTCCCACAGATAATATCCATCACAGAAAATATCCATCACAAAAAATATCCCTCACATATACTCTGCCCTACAGATACTCTCTCCCACAGATACTCTCCGCCACTTATACTCCCATAAATTCACACACAAACAGATACATCTACCTGTAGACAAAGCAGCCTACATATACACACACACACACACACACACACACACACACACACACACACTCACATCCACCCATATACACACAAGAATACACTCACCCACATAAAAACTGAATCAATTATACATCAAACCGAGATAAATATTCGCGAAAAAATAAAAATACAGATTAATGTAATTAAAAATACACGTTAACCTTAGATGAAGCTTTCTACATTTAAGCAGAAAAAAAAATCTAATTAAAACATTTCACCAATTATCAAGGAGCGACTCATTAAAACTTTACTGGTTTTTGGTGACATTTTTTCTGAAATATTTTGATGATAATCAATAAAGAAGCGAAAAAGATATTCTGTTCTATTTTTTTCCCCTTTATTACGTCCAGTTAACAAATAAAATATCTTGAGAACATTTTTCACTGTTATTTCAAGCAATTTCTGTATTATATTTCCATGCAAAGTAATATTAAAATTTTGTACATTTGTATATGTTATTCAAAATCAGAATTTTTATTCGTAAAGTCCTTAGACGTCATTAAAATAATGGCTGGAGTAAACAGGAGTCAAACAAATTTAAATTTTTGGCATGAAGGGCATAATATATTGTTTACAATTATATATATTGAAAAAACAATGTGTAGATTTTTTTGCCATTTGTATTTCGTGGCCGATAATAACACAATTTATACCACAAGGTTATGATAACGAGAAACTGAAGAATTAATATGTACTAATCTTTCATGATGTTATTGGAATTTGCATATAGGTATTTTGTTACTAATAATTCTATTTTTTATTATATTATTATTATTTTATTATTATTATTATTATTATTATTATTATTATTATTATTATAATATCCACCCTCAAGCCCCTAATCCACACACCTAATCCACAATATCCACACCCCTAAGCCCTCTCTCTCTTACTCCCTTCTCTCTCTCTCTCTCTCTCTCTCTCTCTCTCTCTCTCTCTCTCTCTCTCTCTCTCTCTCTCTCTCTCTCTCTCTCTCTCTCTCTCTCTCTCTCTCTCTCTTTCTCTCTTTCTCTATCTCTCTCTCTCTCTCTCTCTCTCTCTCTCTCTCTCTCTCTCTCTCTCTCTCTCTCTCTCTCTCTCTCTCTCTCTCTCTCTCTTTCTCTCTTTCTCTATCTCTCTCTCTCTCTCTCTCTCTCTCTCTCTCTCTCTCTCTCTCTCTCTCTCTCTCTCTCTCTCTCTCTCTCTCTCTCTCTCTCTCTCTCTCCCCTATTAAGAGAGTAGTGTTCGTAATTATGTGGACCATAGTACATATATTGACGAAATGGATATATGTAGAATTAGATACTATTAACTTTATTGAGTCCAGAAAAATATAAGCTAAATCTAAAAATCAATGTTCCTAGGCCTAGTATAGCACACACATTGGTCCTATAGTAGGCCCGATATAACGTATATTAGGCCTACGAGGTTTACGTCTTATTAGCAACATCAAAGCTAAATTTTTTTCGGTTTGTCCAAATTTAAGAATACTAAATTATACTTTCTAATTATCTATTACGTCTATGACTGTTACACAGCGTTAAACAACTGTCACAGAGCGTTAAACAACTGTCACAGAGCGTTAAACAACTGTCACAAAGCAATAAACAACTGTCACAGAGCATTAAACAACTGTCACTGAGCCTTAATACACTGTCTCAGAGCATTAAACACCTGATACAGTAGTGAGACTGTCACGTAACATTAAACAACTGATGCATTCAGTTTATCTAGGCAGTATGTGTATCCAAACCCAACATGGCAATGGATAAACCGTCTTGTGTCTATTGTACAGATGGATAAACCGTCTTGTGTCTTTTGTACAAATGGATAAAGCGTTTTGTGTCTATTGTACAAATGGATAAACCGTCTTGTATCTATTGTACAGATGGATAAACCGTCTTGTGTCTATTGTACAAATGGATAAACCGTCTTGTGTCTATTGTACAAATGGATAAACCGTCTTGTGTCTATTGTACAAATAGATAAACCGTCTTGTGTCTATTGTACAGATGGATAAACCGTCTTGTGTCTATTGTACAAATGTACGTAGCCTTGAGCACCCTAAGTGACTCTTTTTTTCAGAACCTCTTACTAAAACTAAGCAGAAAAAAATGTCTACTTTAAAAATAGATGTACTGTAGCTGTTTCGAAAAAGTTCTCGTAAAAATATTAGGTAAAAACTGATATATCGACGTTTATTTGCATTCCAGGATACGTCACCATGCACATTTGCAACCCCTGCCATGCATTCGTTGTGCGTCAAGCTGTAAATGAAAACAGTAATCAATCCACGAACAAGGAGCTAGTGACACAAGCGGACAGGATATCTATAACGATTTCAATGGAACAACGAAATTGATGCTGTAAACGCAACAGTATTTTTGCGCCTTCGTTGTGTAAATAAAAGCGTGAGAGATGTATTTTGTTTACAAATAGATGTATTTTTATCTGTATACATTTACCTTTCATCCTTAGTTCTTCATCTCCAGAGGAGTGCAAAGTGAAGTAGCTTCATACTGTTGTGAATTTTGATATCTTGAATATTCATTTCACAGATATCAATTATCTCATTTCACAGATATCAATTATCTCATTTCACAGATATCAATTATCTCATTTCACAGATATCAATTGATATCAATTAAACTACATAATAAAGTTTATGTTATATAATCACAAGCCTGACATGCCTTTGGGATGACAACAAAGTTATCATTAATGCCTGTAGATACATCACCAAGGAATCTTATTGGACTTTAGCACGTCAAAAACTGGTGTCTTGGTTTTACGTTGTTATATATATATATATATATATATATATATATATATATATATATATATATATATATATATATATATATATATATATATATATATATATATATATATATATATATATATATCGGTTTTTAAAGTACCTTTTCGAGGTCGAATATACTCATATTTTCCCTTGCTCAGCTGACGATGCCAGCTGCTTTTTTCCCCCAAAGATTACCAAATTCCTCGACCTTCAGGCTTGTGGAGATCGTTGAGTCAGCACATGGGACAACACAAAACGAAAAACCAAAAATCCTTTTTTCCCCACAACTAGAAAGAACAATTTTAGAATATTCGCAAGACTTGTCCTTCAAGACAAGAAGCAATCGACCAACCTCTCTACTTTGTGTTGTAAAATTTATGTTTATGTTAAACAATGTGTATTTTTTGTTATGGATTAGGCATTTTTTAATATATATATATATATATATATATATATATATATATATATATATATATATATATATATATATATATATATATATATATATATATATATATATATATATATATATATATATATATAATTACACGTGTTGTTCACTCGTGTGTGTGTTAGAAAGGCACTGTCATCATCACCGTAGATACTGTTTTACTTCCCGCTGTCTTGAATCTATAGTGAAGCCAAAACACTGTATGATTCCTTCCCCAAATTTAACACAAGTCCAATAATAAGTGTAATGTATATCTTTGTTCAAACTTCTGTCTTTTCTTGTCTTCTAATATAAGATTTTTTAAGGACAACACAACTTTCAAACAGCTCCTCCGCCTTCAAACTCTGCCGTGAATATCTTATAGACTCTAATTGAACCTTTAATTAGTATCTTTCTAGATATATTAGTATCTGTTCGAATCCTAAGTGTGTACAATATCTCTTTAAATAATAAATTTCGAAAAAAAGGGTTTTAATAGATTTTGTAATTAAATGAATAATGAAGATAACTGTATCCTACTGTAATGAAAACTGTGAGTGATCGACTGCTGTACTGATGATCTCACAGTTCAGATCAACTTACAAGGGAGGTGTACATTGTGAGGAGTATTCCCAGTTTGTTTACAATGAGAGTTTACCCTAGTTTAGGTCTAATAATCAGGACAAAGACTTGCTGGTTGGTCAGTAAACACTTCTTGAACCCTCCAGAGGTTAATATAGGCATTACGTACAGCACAAATCCAAATTTACTTGTTCACAAGAAAAAGAATATATTTCTAAACTAGAATTATTAGATAAAATGTCTTACAAAGCTGTTACCGGTATACTTTCCGTAAATATATTCACCTGGCTTGCCCAGAACTGGGATTTCATTGCCATCCCAAACTTTTACCAGGAAAAAAAGTGTCACTAAAAATAAAATAGCTATTGGAATACACTTTTTTTTATCAGTTTTAACAGTATCAGTTAACTGCATAGTTGTGTTGTTATCCTTTGATAGGACATTTCGCGGTATTAAAACTGCTTTTGATGGCAGAAACTTTGAAAATGATTTGCTGGTAGTGGCTGTAAATAGAACACTTTCTAACCTGTTCATAATTAATAGAATATTACTACATATATGTTAAGGTATTGGTGTAAATCAAGCTTCTCTTGACTAAGTGATCAATGGGTATCTTAAGAAAACACACGTTCTCCTATAACTTTATAAATCATATAAATTATACAAGTTTGAGAGGGTACTCCAGGTGTGGATGAAATCATCCATTCATCATTGCTAGACAAAGTATAGGAAACATCATCCAACTAGCACTTCTATATGACGTATGGGTGATATACATTATCCAGCACTCCAGGAACATATATGGATAACCTATGGAGGATGCCTATACCTGCACTGAGTATGTGTGACGATATCCAACACGTGGGAGAATTGGTATTGTTGTGTTATCTGGTGGATATCAGTGAATATATCAGTGTTGAAGTTATCTTCAACATTGCCAGTGTAGAGGAGCTGCGGTAGGGAACTGATGACGGTAGATGGAGAGGTTCGTGGACAGATAACAGAGGGGGTTGGGGACGGCAGGGGACAGTTGGCAGGAGACCGGGAGGGTGTAGGACAGATGACACGCAGACAGGCAACAGGGGGGGGTAGAGAAGATTGGACAGATGGCACGGGGGTGGAGGCAGAAATAAACAGTTAAAAAGTATTCAAGAACGTGAAGGCCAAGGTCATTAGTGTAAGGAGGAGAAAGTCTGTGATCACAGGCCTTGATAATGGATTTCTAATTACGATAATTTCGATAATACCTGAAAGTGGCATTAATGAGTGGATACTTGTACACTACAATTAATTTGATAGAGTGGATCTCATCAACTGCTTTCACGATCAAAGCATTTTTTGGGATGTCTCACAATTATGCTTTACAATCAGTAAGAAAGTAAAGAGGAAGGTAGATTTAGCTTTTCATTTGACTTCTTGGCGGTGAAGAGACTTATTAGTTTATGTCAGACTAGATGGCGTATCCGGCGGTGCCCGGGTCCACCCGTTGCTCAGGTTTCTACCACACACATTCCGTCATTTTCATGTACTCACACACACACACACACACACACACACACACACACACACACACACACACACACACACACACACACACACACACACATGCCCCCCTGTACATACCCTCCATTAACATTAATCTTCCTGTAGAGACTATGATTCCACTTACATATAGAGTCTTCCCTGTATTGTGACTTCATAAATAAGCAGTAAACCTACACACAAAGTTCTGCATAGCATTTTGGCTAAAAAATGCAAGCTCAATGCCTTTCCAAATAGCCTATTACATTAAATGCAAGATGAACTCGGGACATTGCCATAAAGAGATTGTTTATAGGAAACGCGGAACTTTGGAAGACCTTTATTCATGCATTAACTACATGGTTAATCAGAGCAAACAAGGATCCTCGACTCTTTGATCACCTTTCGAAGTCGTTCTAAATGGGATAATTTATCGTGGTTCTTAGCATCACAGCTCGGCTGAGAGGGAGAGTTTGCCATGACTCTCAGCGTCAGTGTAAAGGAAATAAAATTTTGGGAATATCATCATACTCCTGAGTGAACTTCAGTGGAAGTTTCCAGCCAAAAATACATATTTTAAATCGGAAACTTTCAAGAAAATCCACAATGCTGAAGGCTGACTTCAGATTCACACATCACCAGCTAAAACTCTTCCTAAAAACCGCTAAGCTTCTGTGCATTTGAATTTTCTTAGACAAGAAGGAAATTCCTTCATTTCCATGTGCATTTGGAAATGCACTTTCCATGTGCATTTGTTTTTATATACGTGCATTTCTTCCCCACCTGTCACTCAGTGAGCTAACATGCATTTGATGAGATGAGTTTCAGTGAGAGAATTTTAATATATATACCTACTGGGACGTCTCTTCCGTGGGTTAGTCATAACTATGGCACAAGATTTAGTTGGCTTATCCTACGCTTCATAATTTTATTGATTTTTTGGGGTTAATTAACCTGCAGGATTTTATTAGCAGTTGTCAATAGGAAGGAATTATGCATGCAGAAAGTCCCACTATTATTGGGACTTTATTATTATTATTATCTATAAGAAAGAATGATTGTCTATATGTTTGTCTAAGAATTCAGGCTAGACGCTCGAGGCCAGCCTGACCCAGCTAGACAGACTTGAACAACGTCGGTCACTCTTTAATATACAATACTTACATAGAATAAAACATATATAGTCATTAATAAATAAAAGGTATTAGCATGTTAATGCGTTTTGGTCACTGTAATGTACTCGTCTCAACTCGCAAGAAATATATTAGTTGAATAATATTTCCTGTCCCCTCTCCGTCCCCTATTCTTTCATCTGTCACTTATATACTCTCCCTCATACACTCCCTCTTACCTTATACCTCAGGCGAGCAAACAAATAGACTTGTTTGCTTGTCAGTGATTATTTTGTAATCAGCAGTTGTATGACATCACAGATGGAGTGATAGCTCATTTACAATCCCCCAAAGTAGAATTTTTTGGGCTGGTGATCAGTCTTTTACTTACCATAATTTTAACCAGTAAATCAGAAACAGATTCCAGGCTACTCAGATTCGCTCCGAATTACGTCAATCTGGATTAAACTTTCAGTTCGAGGGGTGGTGGTGCAGTAGGGAGTTTCCATTATATAATAATTTCATTGCTTTCTAAATACGGCAAGTGCCCTTTAGCACTCAATTCGTCGCATGTAATCAGTATGACAGAGAAGCTTTCAGGAGGATTCCAACCCCGGCTCACTTGGTACTCTCAAGCTAGCTCCCTAGACCAACTCATTTATACATAACGTTAAAGTGATTTCATTGTTCGCACAGTTTATTACCATTATATCCGTGTAGAGTACCAGAGTCAAAGTCAGGGACACACACTACGATATTTCTCGAAGGTAAACAGAGATTAGGCTGGTATGAACAAATCCATAAGGGCCGTGACGAGGATTCGAACCTGCGTCCGAACCTGCGTCGCCACGGCCTTTGTGGATTTATTCATTTGATGCGTCACGCAATTGTGATTTCTGTGTGTAATTAGGCTGGTATTTTCTGCTATTATTTATGCATTCTGATATCTAGGGTAACATCATATATCATGAATGATGCACTTACTTCGAGAACGATGCTTTGGTTATATATAACTTTTGATTTCTTAATGCCTTGTTAATTGTTCTTCAGTGATGCTTGCTTCTCAGTTATCAAAGAAGAGATTAAAGTTCCCGTTTTAAAGATAATTTTCTCTCTGAGGAATTTATTGTATTAAAGGAGATACATATTTTTATAATTATATACGTGCTGCATATGTATTTTGAATTCCCGATAGGTATATCCATGCTCCTACTTAGTTTTGAAAGTATAATTTTATGTATCAATAGACAGGGTTTCATTGTAAATAGTAAATTTGTAGAGAGATTTTCTTTAGATTTAAAATATAGCTGAAACCATTTACATAGATTATATATTTTTGGGAAAGTAAGAATGTTATTTAAAGAAATTATATATTATAAATAACTGAACCACCTCCTTACTTTTGATTCATTAAGCAAATTAATAGCCTTAAGAGGGATTAATCATTTGCCGGAGTAATACCCTCTCCCAAGCCCGCTCAATCCACGTTAAGTAAGTGAGTAATTAACAGAAGATGGTGAGAAGCCATTATGGGGTGGAAAGAGCCATTCGAGTCATTGGTGAAAGAAAGATAATAATATACAGTTAATTATAAGTTGTTCAATTTCAATCAAACTTTTTTTAATAGTTGTATATAAAAAGGGCTGCAACTGTCCTACGTTTCAGTATCGCATCCTAAATAGAAAGGGAGGATTTTTTTTCAACGAATTTTACACATTTTCAATAATTCATTACTACCACATTTTTCAAATGAAATAATTTCTATGGCACTCATCTGTCACATTAGCATATAATAAAGGATTTGTATAAGGGCGGATTTTCCAAAATATGTTTAGTTTTACTAATACAAATAGTCAAAGTTCCCCCAAAATTTATGCCAATATATCATGTTTGCAAATATTTATATAATAAATGAACCTTGGAATAAAGTGTTTTGTAGAGATTGTAGATACGTTCACTCTACATATAAGGTGTAAATTTCATGTAAATTGATTTTTATTTTAAATTATGTCAATTTTGTGTTACTTGACAATAAAGTCAAAGATTCTGCCACCTGTGGTTGAGGTTAACATCAATCAATTTCCTTCAAAATTTGCACCCTTACAGATAGGCTTACGTTCTGTAAGGTGTACAAGTTTCATGCAAATCGCTCGATCAAAAATAATATAACAAAATTGGAGAAAAAATCTAAATTGTATACAACTAAATATTAAAAAACTTTATTATATACTATTGTGATAGATAAGCGTCATAGACATGATTTCAGTTGACACTTATGTTTGATGTTAATTTTTGACCATTTTGGAACATTTTTGACACATAATTCAATATTTTTGTTATCC
Source organism: Procambarus clarkii (assembly GCF_040958095.1). NCBI lineage: Eukaryota > Metazoa > Arthropoda > Malacostraca > Decapoda > Cambaridae > Procambarus > Procambarus clarkii. The sequence goes on along the minus strand of NC_091153.1, from coordinate 7,190,697 downwards.
CTTCCAATTTATGCTACGATGCTGAGACTTGGACCAATTGAACCCAATTTCATATACATCTAATGAAAAAAAAGTTTCAAATCGAACCAGTTTTCATTTATTGCATATTTTTGTAATACGGCCCCTTAAAAGAATCGATGGGAAATGGAATTAAATATCATCTTTAAAATCTGGCCATCAACTAAGATGTGTAACTCTTAGCAGAATAAGACACTGGACAGTAATGAATAAGATTCCTTTCCATCAAAACATTGAGTCAAACTAGTATTTATTTGACTCAATTCCACAGAGTATCTGTTAACAGGAAGTAACCTTGACCAGACCACACACTAGAAAGTGAAGGGACGACGACGTTTCGGTCCGTCCTGGACCATTCTCAAGTCGATTGTCTTGAGATCGACTCACAATCGACTTGAGAATGGTCCAGGAAGGACCGAAACGTCGTCGTCCCTTCACCTTCTAGTGTGTGGTCTGGTCAATTTACTTTAGCCACGTTATTGTGACTCGTCGCCTACAGGAAGTGACCTGATTCTTCCCACTTGCTCTTTCATATTTTAAGTAACTAATATGACATCATTAGTGGGCAAATAAAGAAATAAATGAAACACTTTCGAGTTAATATTTATCACATACAACTTTAGTCACCATTCAACCAAGCAGATGGAAATGGATGAATCTAAACCTGTGCACTAGCATTAATATTTTTCCCTGAATCTTGTGCCTAATCAGGGATGAGTGGAAACATAAATTTCTCACTTAATCTGCCAGGTACACAAAGCTAAGTAAGATTCACAGCCATACTGGCTGTGTACTTTTTTACTTCCATCTATCAAGCATAAGCAACAAGAAATCCCTTACTCCACCCTTTATGAAGCACAATAAATCAGATTATAAATATAATTTAAAATAATGCTATACATAACCACTTTACAGCTAATATTTCCACCTTAAACACAGTCAAGGGAACACACAGAAATCACAATAGCGTGATGCATCAAATGAATAAATCCACAAGAGCCGTGACGAGGGTTCTAACATACGTCCGAGAGGATCCGTGTCGTAGCTCAGTCGATTAAGGCAGCGTCTGGGATCCTCTCGTACGTAGGTTCGAAGCCTCGTCACGGCCCTTGTGGATTTGATCAATCGAAGAACCTTGGACTCGATTCACAAATTACCACCATTTTGTTCACTCATCGGTGCTGCTACCACGAGATTTGAAGATTCTTTAAATCTTTCAAAAATATGTCTCGCAAGCGATGAGTCACAATAACGTGGCTAAAGTATGATGACCAGACCACACACTAGAAGGTGAAGGGACGACGACGTTTCTGTCCGTCCTGGACCATTCTCAAGTCGATTGTGAGAATGATCCAATCGACTTGAGAATGGTCCAGGACGGACCGAAACGTCGTCGTCTCTTCATATTCTAGTGTGTGGTCTGGTCATCATATCTCTCGCAAATGTGGCTAAAATCTCACTTCCCTTCCTTGCTCCATCCGATCAACTCGAAATCTCTCAGTCGTGAGGACGCTTTCCACCGTCATCAACCAGGTCCTGACACTGAGAGAAATGTGACCTTATCGATGCAGTAATGTACCTTGACCGTGTGGAAGTAAACCTACCGCTTCATGAGGAGGTTGGAAGGTTTACTTCCGACCTTCTCAAACAGGGAGACAATCTTCCTCTCCCCGGTCAATAAGACGTCCTTTGTACAGTAGTTTTGTGGCTGAAGAATCTTGTCTTCGATCGTTGAGTCTATTTGGTTCCTCTCGTCTCCTCGTCCGGTGGACAGCACTCATTTTGACAGTTGAGAGGCGGGACCAAAGAGCGAGAACTCAACCCCCGCAAATACAACTAGGTGAGTATAACTAGGTGAGTAGAACTAGATGTATAGAACTAGGTGAGTACATTTCACCTGTCGAAAGAGGCGAAGCTCAACCCCGTCAAGCACTACTAGATGAGTACATCTGGAGGGCTTTGGTGTGAGGTAGTTGAATAAAGGATGGAAATGACCGTAGAGTTTATTTGTAGTTGGCTGTACCTCCCGAAGCATAAGACAAATATTACTCCTAATATTTTCCATTGTCATATATACATATACCACGTTTCCAGAATTATTTTGAGGGGGGGGGGTTAAATGCTTACATATAACATTTAGAAATTATATTTTAGTAATGGAATGATTAATGTACAAACGGATAAATTTACATTACAAATAAATTTTTATATTCATATACAAATTTTCTTTTTTATTTTAATTTCGTGACATGCAGTTTGGATGCACGCTTTATTTGTATCATGAAACATGAAATGTACATTAAAAATTAAACTAAATATATTTTTTTTAAGAAAAGAAATCATGGGAATGCAAAAGAAAGAAAATAAGCATTAGGAATATCTTAGAAAATTAGAGATGCAAGTTAAAGAGTAAAATAATTCAAGCCACTATTATCACGCAAATGCAACATTGTAGATAACATCACACATATTGTATAATACATTGCTGTAAACATTGTATTAGGAGCAAGGGGAGTGTTTCTCCTTCGGTATAACAGTTTGAAGTAAACATTGCAGATAACATCACACATATTGCATAATACATTACTGTAAACATTATATTAGGAGCCAGGGGAGTGTTTCTACTCCGCCATAACTGCTCGAAGTAAACACACACACACACACATGAATGTTTATAATTTATGTTGCAAGGCAAGGTAAACACCCTCGACTCCAAGTTGTCTGCTCAAAGCTAACATTTTCCACCACTAACAAGCCCTAAACACAGGTCTATTTTGTCCCCGAATTCAGTGTGGTTCGTGTTTCTAAGGGAAATAAGAGCAGGAACCACACATACGAGCATCGGCTACCAGCACTCCACAACCACTGCCACCACCACCACTATTGTCACCACTACCACCACCACTATTAACACCACTACCACCACCACTATTGTCACCACCACCACTATTGTCACTACTACCACTACCACTATTGTCACCACTAACACCACCACTATTAACACCACTATCACCACCACTATTAATACCACTACCACCACCACTATTGTCACCACCACCACTATTGTCACCACTACCACCACTATTAACACCACTATCACCACCACGAATACCACCACTACCACCACCACTATTAATACTTCTACCACTACCACAACTACTACTACTTCTACCACTACCACAACTACTACAATTACTAATTCTGCTATAACTAATTTCAAGACTCCATTGATAACGAAAATATGGTCTTCTTGAAGATATCTATACAACCAATGGGAGGCAAATACCATATAACGCAGCCCCGACTTGGGATCGAACCCTCGTTAAACAAAACTAAGCTTGTAAATGTCTAGAGATTAGCTAGAAGACAAGTGTCTGAATTAAAAACTCAAATAACCATCAATTCGTATCGCTCCCATGTGCATATATGTGTGCCAGAGAGCATATATATATATGTACACATGTGTACCCCATTCAACCCCTTGTAACAACCTTATGCTTTTTCCGGGGATCAATGTCTCGGCGGCTCGGTCACTGACAGGTCCTCAGGGTTTGTGGTCTAGTTAGCTAGGTTGTTAGATGTTAATGACTCAATCACCTGTCTCTTATCTGTTCATTTCCCCTCAATGTCCCAGCTCTCCTTTTCTGTCTCAGTGCTCCTATCTCACCTACTTCTTCCCTCACACTCCTCTCCCTCACTTTCCCTCCCATGACATTCTTTCCCTCTGCCTCTCCATCTATCTCTACTTCTCTCTCACATCCGAACATCATCAAATAATTGCAGTTAAAGATGCCAAGAAGGAAGATACCCTTCAGGTGGCGTCTCGATCAATGGACAGGTTGCCCCAAGGTGAGGGAAGAGGGGAGAGTGGGAGAGGTGAGGGAAGAGGGGAAGTAGGAGAGGTGAGAGAAGAGGGGAGAGGAAACGGGGAAGAAGAGAAGAGGGAGAAAAGGGGTCATAGCAAGGTTAGAAGTGGAGACAGAGAATGAGTAGGTGGTGAATGAGCAGGGACAGGAAAAAATGGGCAGTAGGAGCATGAGCAGTAGGAGCATGAGCAGTGGGAACATGAGCAGTAGGAGCATGAGCAGTGGGAACATGAGCAGTGGGAACATGAGCAGTGGGAACATGAGCAGTAGGAGCATGAGCAGTGGGAACATGAGCAGTGGGAACATGAGCAGTAGGAGCATGAGCAGTAGGAGCATGAGCAGTGGGAACATGAGCAGTGGGAACATGAGCAGTGGGAACATGAGCAGTAGGATCATGAGCAGTGGGAACATGAGCAGTAGGAGCATGAGCAGTAGGAGCATGAGCAGTGGGAACATGAGCAGTGGGAACATGAGCAGTGGGAACATGAGCAGTGGGAACATGAGCAGTGGGAACATGAAAAATAGCAAGACAAGCAGAGGCCAAAAACACATATATGAGATCCCCGACAGTGATTCAAGTAATCAGTGACCTTGAGTGGCATGAAACTTAAAACCAACTAGATGAGGAAGGTATTTCTCAATTCAACTAATCACTGAATATCCCTACCTTGGTTTACAAGTGTAGAGGTTCCTGAGCCTATTAGGCTCTATCATATCTACATTTGAAAATATGTATGTGTAACACCCTAATGGTGTTGTATTGAATAATTCACGTAAAACATGAATCAGCCAGATAGGATATTTGAAGGCACCCTACCTTGGTTTGTTTTTAGTTGCTTCAGCCCAATTGGTCGGGACAATCGACTTGAGAATGGTCCAGGACGGACCGAAACGTCGTCGTCCCTTCATTTTCTAGTGTGTGGTCTGGTTAACATACTTCAGCCACGTTATTGTGACTCGTCGCCTGCAATTGGTCGGGGAAATTGGCAAACTCCACTGCAGATTGTGGTCATGAATACCACCCTGTTGTTAGTGGTCTCGGGAAGACTAGTAACACTGTGTTTTCTGTCAATAAACACTCGACTCTTTAATCACTAGGACTTGTTCAGAGACCCTCCGTTCGCAACTGTTTATAGTATATGTTG